>NW_027507825.1:8419559-8424559 GCF_037356315.1 Lithobates pipiens
AACCCCCCAACAGTTAGGAACACTTAACCCCTACACTGCCACCCACTGGTTAACCCCTTCACTGCCAGTGTCATTTACACAGGAATCACTGCATTTATATAGCAGTGATTACTGTATAAATGACAATGGTCCCAAAAATGTGTAAAAAATGTCCGATGGGTCCCCCACAATGTCGCAGTCACAATAAAAATCGCTGATCGCCGCCATTACTAGTAAAAAAATAAATAATAAAAAATTAATAAAAATGCTATTTTGTAAACGCTATAACTTTTGCGCAAACCAATCAATAATCGCTTATTGCGATTTTTTTTACCAAAAATATGTAGAAGAATACGTATCGGCCTAAACTGAGGGAAAAAAATGTTTTTTTATATATTTTTGGGGGATATTTATTATAACAAAGTAAAAAATAATGCGTTTTTTTCAAAATTGTCGCTCTATTTTTGTTTATAGCGCAAAAAATAAAAACCGCAGGGGTGATCAAATACCACCAAAAGAAAGCTCTATTTTTGGGAAAAAAAAGGACGTCAATTTTGTTTGGGAGCCACGTCGCACGACCGCGCAATTGTCAGTTAAAGTGACGCAGTGCCGAATCGCAAAAAGTGGTCTGGTCTTTGACCAGCAAAATGGTCCGGTCTGTAAGTGGTTAAAGACCATAGGGCGGAAGTGATGTTTCACGTCGCTTCCATCATCCAATGGTATGCAGTGGGGGGGGGAGGGGCCCTCATTCCCTCACTCGAATTCCAGCCTTAGAGGGGAAAAGACCGGTTTGTGTCCGTCGCAACCGACGACTCCGGTAAGCGGCGGGGATGACCGGAACGTGGCGGGAGGGGGGGTGGGCACCTCTCCCGCTGCCGATAAAAGTGATCTTGTGGCTAATCTGCCAGAGAGACCACTTTTATCCAAAAGCAGACCACCCCGCCGTTTATTTTATTTTATTTTTTTTTAAAATACCAGGGTTATGGCAGCCATCTACTACCAAAACGGTATTCAACATCAAAATACTGACGGCGGTCGGTCCGGAAGTGATTAATACACTTATTTTTTGTGGAAGACTAGTGTGCTAGAACTTGTAAATAGGACCTTTGGAACGTTTGGCAATCCACATCAGCATGAACACGGCACCCCCCAGTGGTGCCCCAGGAAAGAACTAGCTCCCGGAATAACTCTACTAACCCAAGGTCACCATGCAAAAAGGCGAAAAAGAGGTGAACATGTCTTCTACATAAAATGTCAAAGTTCAAAATTGTTTGTCAGGAATCAGCAGCAGGGATGGCCGGATCTGCATGGCTACACTCTGGGACAGACTGTATATGCTTTAAAGTAAAAAAGTTATTTACAGTGAAACAAAACCCTTCCAAAACACCAGTACATAGCAAACATGAACATAAAAACTGAACCAAAGTGACAATACCTAATGGAAAGCCTACAGGAACGAACAACTAAATGTATATACAATATAAAAGCTGGGGAGAAAACTGGAGGTGCAGGAGCAGATGCGAAGAGGGATCTACAACTGGGATCAAGAATAAGGGGGAGGAGGTACAAGGCAGTAGGGTACGGGAGAGGAGCAAGATCAGGATCAATGGCAAACAGAATTTGGCGGCAGCAGCAAAACACCGGAGCGAGAGGCATTAGTAGGGAAGGACTTAAATACCCTCCCAGCAGCCAGCATCAGGTGGAATACAGATTACTGAATTCTGCTCGGGAGACACCCGCTGGTGGACTCTGAAACTACAACCTTCTGCTATGGGACGTGCAGTGTCACCAAGCAAGTGATCCATTATATAAGAGATGAACCATAAAAGGAAAGCATCAAACTTTCCAATATCATTGCAGCCAACATCCTGAAACGTGTAAATAGAAAGATCGCCTAACAAGGAGATCACAGTACCCCCCCCGGTACAGCAGGACTTTTAAGGCAGGTCAAAATATGAGTAAAAAATATATTATAGGCATATCTAAGGAGAACAAATAGCTGTAGTCATTTATTTGTAAATGAACAAAACAACTGAGGAATGAATCTCATATCACGAGTAAATAGTTATATGCGAATATATATATATAATATATATATATATATATATATATATATATATATATATATATATATAGTGTATATCAAAGATGTTATCTGCCAGAATTATTGATAGATCGTCCCACGGAGATGCACAGCCAGAAAGTGCTAGGCACACATAGGTGGCCCGCATCAAACAGGTGATCCAGGTCCTGACAATTGTCCCCATGATGCCCTCTACCCTTAAAGTGGAACATCAGCATAGGAAACGCTCACCCAATGCCCTAGGAGCTAGCATGGGTGGGAAGCATTTGCTATGCAAGAGGTAAGTGTAATAATATGGGGTCCTAGGGAGCCTTTATACTACAGAACAATCCTATAAGACCCCAACATGCTTACATTGGCATCTTCTGGCCCGTCTCTGCTTGTGTTGCCTCTCGATTTAAATTCTGGAGAAGATCGGCCATCTGTCAGGAAAAAATAAAAAAAAAGTTACTAAAAAAACCAAGGCCTAACTTCTTTTAAGTCATCAATATATAGAGTATATATATATATATATATATATATATATATATATATATATATATATATATATATATATATATATATATATATATTGTATACGAGTCACTTCCATAAGAATTATAGCAGAACGACAGCCGTACAAGTTCCATAGAACTGAACATTCAGGTGCGACTTTCATGCAACTTTTGAGGGACAACATGAAAGTGGGACCATAGTAGAGCATGAATTACTTTGAAGTCGCTGTGTAATTAAAGCGGGATTCCACCCTAAAGTGGAACTTCCGCTGATCGGAACCCTCCCCCCTCCGGTGTCACAATTGGCACCTTACAGGGGGAGGGGGGGTGGAGATACCTGTCAAAGACAGGTATTTTCACCCACTTCCGGGCATAGACTCCCGTGGGAGTCTACGCCATTTCCTGCCCTGCCGCGCTGTCTGCTGGGACACACACGGGTCCCAGTGACAGCGCGGACAATTCCTATTGCGCGGCGCGGCTCGCGCATGCGCAGTAGGGAACCGGGAAGTGAAGCCGATTAGCTTCACTTCCTGATTCCCTCACCTAGAATGGTGACTGCAGCAGCCGAGAGCCGAGCGATCGATCGGCCTCAGCTGCCGGCATCGCTGGACCCCGGGACAGGGGAGTGTCCATTTATTAAAAGTCAGCAGCTGTAGTATTTAAAGCTGCTGGCTTTTAATATTTTTTTTTTTTTTGGTGGAATCCCTCTTTAAGTCGCACATATATGAATGGTTCCCTTTGCAAAATATGGGGTGCGACTTGTCATACGACTTTGGACATCAAAGTCACATGACAAGTCACACAAGTGTGAATAGGGTGTGAGGGAGAGGCTTTCGTTCTGCTTTAGTCGATCATTACAGCATCATGAACTGCTAGAAGCCTCATTCAGTTCCTGTACAGGAGAGCTTAGACTGGAGGAGGAGGATGAAGCCAATGAGAATAAGCAGATTTCATGAGTGCACAAAGAAGCATGCTGATAGGAGGAGAGAGAGCAGAGAGATGCGATCAATGCTAAGCTGCTTCTCCTTTACAGTTCAGTCACAGATTGGTGATGGGTTCATGAGAAACCTGGGGGGGGGGGTCAATGAGAAACCTGGGGGGGGGGGGGGGGGGTCAATGAGAAACCTGGGGGGGGGGGGGGGGGGGGTCAATGAGAAATCTGGGGGGGGGGGGGTCAATGAGAAACCTGGGGGGGGGGGGTCAATGAGAAACCTGGGGGGGGGGGGTCAATGAGAAACCTGGGGGGGGGGGGTCAATGAGAAACCTGGGGGGGGGGGGGTCAATGAGAAACCTGGGGGGGGGGGGGGGTCAATGAGAAACCTGGGGGGGGGGGGGGTCAATGAGAAACCTGGGGGGGGGGGGGTCAATGAGAAACCTGGGGGGGGGGGGGTCAATGAGAAACCTGGGGGGGGGTCAATGAGAAACCTGGGGGGGGGGGGGGGTCAATGAGAAACCTGGGGGGGGGGGGGTCAATGAGAAACCTGGGGGGGGGGGTCAATGAGAAACCTGGGGGGGGGGGGTCAATGAGAAACCTGGGGGGGGGGGTCAATGAGAAACCTGGGGGGGGGGGGTCAATGAAAGACCTGGGAGGGGGTCAATGAGAAGCCCGGAGGGTCAAGGAGAGCCAGGAAATGAGCTAAATGATGCTGGCCGTCATTCAAACTGGATAATGTGGTGAAAAGAAGTATGGCTAAGCAGCTGAAGAACAACTCACCCTGCGAGTCCATGAAAGGTTTTCCCTGATTTCTGGTCAGTTCGGCGGGACCAGAGAATCTACCGGACGGTGGCGGGTAATGATAAAATCGGTCCGGTCGTCTGGGCGGGAAATGGTGCTCTGGGAATGGTAAGCCTGGGTACAGCATGGGAAAAAAAAAAAAAACAGGATCAATAATACAAAATCAACCGACATGGGACTCCGAGAGTGTACTCTGGGGACCAGATTACACCAGCTGTATGATTAAATAATAGTAATAAAAAAAAAAAAAAAACACACACACACAAACAAAAACAAAAAACACAAACTCTTCTCCAATAAAATCACATCTGTGATTCAGGCCTCTTAACTCCCAACTGCTAAACACATAATCTGTAGATGTTGCTGTAAAAAAAAAAAAAAAAAAAAAAGGACCGTCTGACAGTGTTTATAAACATTGCATCTCTCTGGCCATCTGCTGTATGATCAATTTTTTTTTTATAAACAATGTTACTTTGTATCTGTTCCTTCTGAATAATGTTTATAAACAAATTGTAAATTGTGTATCTCTCCATCACCCGCCCGATCAATGTTTATAAAAAAAATTGTTACTTTGTATTTCTCTAATGCCCCGTACACACGATCAGAAAATCGTACGGAAAATACCGATTTCAAATCGATCGTACGATAATCGGATCGTTAGTACAGAGCGTTCGAGAGCCAATCATGACAGTCCATCTGATATTATTCT
>NW_027507825.1:8434559-8461444 GCF_037356315.1 Lithobates pipiens
GGTGACAATCCATACGGTGAGCTCTCTAGAAACATTGAAAGACGTGAAATGGTAGAACCTCTGACTACAAAGTACAGATATCATTTCCATCACAGCTCAGTAGATGTGAATGAGAACTTAGAACTGGAAAAGACACAAAACTATGCACTACACTGGATGGCAAATAAACATCACAAGACAGCTAATGGCTCCGAATGAATGGATAATGCCGAGAATATGAGCTACTCTGGGGTGAGATTTTACAGCGCACAGGCGACTTCCTGTCCTGTATATCAAATTTTCGTCAACTTTTTATGTTCCTTTTACCCAAAATGGCGACTCAAATACAGCAAATATGCAAAAAGTTACATAAACATCATCTAAATTCCTATACAAGTGCGGGGATCTTCCTATATATAGGGGAGAACATTAGTAGATCTTTGTTGCAATGTAGCTTTTCATTTCAGGTGAACTCACTTTAAAATGTCAGTCTCCAAAGATCTAATCATTTACCAAGGACCCCAAACACACCTCCGAGACCACCACTGCCTTGCTAAAGAAGCTGAGGGTAAAGGTGATCGACTGACCAAGCATTTCTCCAGACCTAAACCCTATTGAGCATCTGTGGGGGATCCTTAAATGGAAGGGAGAGGAGCGCAAGATCCTTAACATCCACCAGCTCCGTGATCTCATCATGGGGGAGGGGAAGAGGACTCCAGTGACACCCTGTGAAGCTCTGGTGACCTCCATGCCCAAGAGGGTTAAGGCAGTGCTGGAAAATAATGGTGGCCACACAAAATATTGACACTTTGGGCCCAATTTGGACATTTTCACTTAGAGGTGTACTGACTTTTGTTGCCAGCGGTTTAGACATTAATGGCTGTGTGTTGAGTTAATTTTGAGGGGACAGTAAATTTACACTGTTATACAAGCTGTACACTCACTACTTTACATTGTATCAAAGTGTCATCACATGAAAAGTTAGAAGAAAAGATTTACAAAAATGTGAGGGGTGTACTCACTTTTGGGAGATGGTGTGTGTGTATATATACCCTGTTTCCCCCGAAAATAAGACCTAGCGTGATTGTTGGTGATGGCTGCAATATAAGCCCTACCCTCCAAATAAGCCCTACTTAAAGTCATTGTAGGTCTTATTTTCAGGGTAGGGCGTATTTTGGGGAAACAGGGTAGGGCTTATATTGCAACCATCACAGACAATCACGCTAGGTCTTATTTATTTTCGGGGAAACAAGGTAATAAATAAATATATATATATATATATATATATATATATATATATATATATATATATATATATATATATATATATATATATATATATATATATATTTTTTTTTTTTTTTATTATTTAATATATATATATATATATATATATATATATATATATATATTTTTTTTTTTTATTATTATTTATTTAATATATATATATATATATTTTTTTATTATTATTTATTTAATATATATATTTATTTATATATATATATATATATATTTTTATTCATTTATTTATATATATATATAATAAATATAACTAAATGTAATTAAAGTGTTAATAAAATAAAAAATAAAAAGACAGGAGTACACCCACCCATAGCTATATTTAATTAATGTATAACCAAGTCTGTGCTCCTCCTTTAACAGCCAATCGGCTACCATTTTTCTGCTGCAGGTGACAAAATAAAAGCAATCGGATTGGCTGCTATGACGACTTCGTATCCCAACCAGGAAAGTGTTACATTAGGGATGCATGTTCCTATGATTATGGTCTATATGATGTCATAGAAGACAAGACAACTACGGGCTGATGGCGTATGTTCCATGAAATGAGGACAGCAATATAAACATTGATACCTGGGTGGTTAATAAAGGCGTCTGCGTAAGCTACCAGGAGAAAAATACGACACATGTTAAATATACCAAAGTAAAATCTTCTCCATATCACTGAGCGTTCAGAGTAAAGGGGGCGTTGCACTTACAGCTGCACAGAAAACATGTCAATGAAAAGGGGATAGACATAGTAAAATGAAAACCCAAAAATTTCTCTCCATCAAATTTTAAGTCCCAAAAAACATGCTGCGATGCCACTCATCTACCCAGCGATGCTGGCACCATCTTGGATTTCCTAGTCTCGCCTCTGCCAATGTTCCTGTCCAACGCTGCGTGTGAGCAATAATGAATGACCTCACAAGTCACACCATGGGGGGGGGGGGGGGGATGGGAGCAGCAAGGGCATGGCGAGAAACACACAAGGTGCGCTAAAGCAGAGGTTCTCTCTCTACATACATACATACACACACACACACACACACACATATATATATATACACACACACACACACACACACACACACACACACATATATTATACATATACACACACACACAAAAGTAATTACACCCCTCAGTCACATTTCTGTAAATATTTTCTTCTATCTTTTCATGTGACAACACTGAAGAAATGACACTTGTCTACAATGTAAAGTAGTGAGTGTACAGCTTGTATAACAGTGTAAATTTGCCGTCCCCTCAAAATAACTCAACACACAGCCATTAATGTCTAAACCGCTGGCAACAAAAGTGAGTACACCCCTAAGTGAAAATGTCCAAATTGGGCCCAAAGTGTCAATATTTTGTGTGGCCACCATTATTTTCCAGCACTGCCTTCACCCTCTTGGGCATGGAGGTCACCAGAGCTTCACAGGTCACCACTGGAGTCCTCTTCCCCTCCTCCATGATGACATCACAGAGCTGGTGGATGTTGGAGATCTTGCGCTCCTCCACCTTCTGTTTGAGGATGTCCCACAGATGCTCAATGGGGTTTAGGTCTGGAGACATGCTTGGTCAGTCCATCACCTTTACCCTCAGCTTCTTTAGCAAGGCAGTGGTGGTGTTGGAGGTGTGTTTGGGGTGGTTATCATGTTGGAATACTGCCCTGCGGTCCAGTCTCTGAAGGGAGGGGGATCATGCTCTGCTTCAGTATGTCACAGTACATGTTGTCATTCATGGTTCCCTCAATGAACTGTAGCCCCCCAGTGCCAGGAGCACTCATGCAGCCCCAGACCATGACACTCCCACCACCATGCTTCACTGTAGGCAAGACACACTTGTCTTTGTCCTCCTCACCTGGTTGCCCCCACACACGCTTGTCACCATCTGAACCAAATACATTTATCTTGGTCTCATCAGAGCACAGGAAATGGTTCCAGTAATCCATGTCCTTAGTCTGCTTGTCTTCAGCAAACTGTTTGCAGGTTTTCTTGTGCATCATCTTTAGAAGAGGCTTCCTTCTGGGACGACAGCCATGCAGACCAATTTGATGCAGTGTGCAGCGTATGGTCTAAACGCTGACAGGCTGACCCCCCCCCCACCCCTTCAACCTCTGCAGCAATGCCGGCAGCACTTATATGTCTATTTCCCAAAGACAACCTCTGGATATGACGCTGAGCACGTGCACTCAGCATCTTTGGTGGACCATGGCGAGGCCTGTTCTGAGGGGAACCTGTCCTGTTAAACCGCTATATGGTCTTGGCCACCGTGCTGCAGCTCAGTTTCAGGGTCCTGGCAATTTTATTATAGCCTAGGCCAGTGATGGCGAACCTTGGCACCCCAGATGTTTTGGAACTACATTTCCCATGATGCTCTTGCACTCTGCAGTGTAGTTAAGCATCATGGGAAATGTAGTTCCAAAACATCTGGGGTGCCAAGGTTCGCCATCACTGGCCTAGGCCATCTTTATGTAGAGCAACAATTCTTTTTTTATCAGCTCCTCAGAGAGTTCTTTGCCATGGGGTGCCATGTTGACCTTCCAGTGACCAGTATAAGAGAGTGAGAGCGATAACACCAAATTTAACACACCTGAGACCATTTAAATGGCTAATTGGGTCCAATTTGGACATTTTCACATAGGGGTGTACTCACTTTTGTTGCCAGCGGTTTAGACATTAATGGCTGTGTGTCGAGTTAATTTTGAGGGGACAACAAATTTACAGTTATAGAAGGTGTACACTCACTACTTTACATTGTAGCAAAGTGGCATTTATTCAGTGTTGTCACGTGAAAAGATAGAAGAAAATATTTACAAAAATGTGAGGGGTGTAATAAATAAATAAATTATATATATATATATATATATATATATATATATATATATATACATACATATACATACACACACACATATACATATATATATACATATACATACACACACACATATACATATATATATACATATACATATATATACACATACATATATATATATATACACATATATATATATATACACACATACACACACACACACACACACACACTATAGTGAGGATCGCTCTCCTGGGTGACATCATTGGAAGTGGATTTCCCCCCCGTGACATCATTCAGACATTTACCTCTCCCGATGGCTTGGATCACATCCAGAGCAAATGGGTCCTTCTCCAGGAGTTCCTGTTTATACTCTGCCTCTGTTAATCTACACAAGCCAAAGATGAAATACAACATTAGAGCCTTACTACAATCTAAATGTGTGCAAAAAAGTGTGTAAGCATTTTTTGAACATGTTCAAAAGTTGTCTGGGCAAACAAAATAAAAAAAATAAAAATCTATTTGGTACAGTGCATCCGTAAAGTTTTTTTCACGTTGTCATTATTGGGGATTGTTTGTAGACTTTTGAGGAAAATAATGAATTGAATCAGTTTTGGAATAAGGCTGTAACATAACAAAAATGTGGAAAAAGTGAAGTGCTGTGAATAGTTTCCCTGTACATCTACAAAACTTGCACATTTCTTGATGGTCTCTACACTGTGCAGGGAAAGGCTCTTGAGAGACATAGTTCTGGGGGTGTGACTACATCAATAGGCACCGACCCTCCCCCAGCAGCTGCCTCTGCTAGAAATGGACAAGCCTGCTGATGCCGTCATAGGCTTGGGAGATCAGAGTAAGATCTGCTGAGTACTCACTTCTGTCGCAGATGTAAGGTTTCGATCTTCACATCACTCAAATATCTTTCTGCTGCTCTTGCAGTGAGCTAAAAAACAAATTTAAGATTACATCAGAATGTTACACAATGAGCCAAAATAAGCTGCATTCTCAGTGATGTCACTGGTCTCTAATGATTGGATAGGCTGCATTCTCAGTCACTGGTCTCTAGTGAACGGATAGGTTGCATTCTCAGTGATGTCACTGGTCTCTATCAGTTCACTAGAGACCAGTGACATCGCTGAGAATGCAGCCTATCCATTCACAAGAGAGCGGTGACTGAGAATGCAGCCTATCCATTCACTAGAGACCAGTGACTGAGAATGCAGCCTATCCAATCATTAGAGACCAGTGACATCGCTGAGAATGCAGCCTAATGAATGGATAGGCTACATTCTCAGCGATGTCACTGGTCTCTAATGATTGGATAGGCTGCATTCTCAGTGATGTCACTGGTCTCTAGTGAAGGGATAGGCTGCATTCTCAGTGATGTCACTGGTCTCTAGTGAATGGATAGACTGCATTCTCAGTGATGTCACTGGTCTCTAGTGAATGGATAGGCTGCATTCTCAGTGATGTCACTGGTCTCTAGTGAATGGATAGGCTGCATTCTCAGTGATGTCACTGGTCTCTAGTGAATGGATAGGCTGCATTCTCAGTGATGTCACCGCTCTCTAGTGAATAGATATCACTGAGAATGCAGCCTATCCAATCATTCGAGACCAGTGACATCACTGAGAATGCAGCCTGTCACTGGTCTCGAATGATTGGATAGGCTGCATTCTCAGTCACTGGTCTCTAGTGAACGGATAGGCTACATTCTCAGTGATGTCACCGCTCTCTAGTGAACGGATAGGCTGCATTCTCAGTGATGTCACCGCTCTCTCGTGAATGGATAGGCTACGGAATAACCCCTCCTACCACCAACAACAATACACCTCTGTCCCTCAATAGACTGCAAGAAAAGGAAGTTGAATACTTTGCTGCCCCTCTAAAAAGTGATCCATGGTGGATTGGTTTTTCATGAGCATTTGACAGGCAGTAAAGAGGAAACGTCTCCTCTTCCCCATGTGTTTTGAGTGTGTGAATGTGTTGCAAACATGGGTTGAATGGGTTGCGTTTGGCGGGCATTAGAGTGATGGGGGTATCATTTTTACCACAGCTGTGAAGCATAGCAGTATGTCCCCCCCCCCCCCCCATCTGGCTGCCACTGTAGCATAAGGAGGGAGGGCAGCAAAAATGCAGCTTGGCTGCCTGTTTTTACTGTCCTCCAACCACAAGCTTTAACAAGTCGTTGGAAAATGTGGGCACAGAAGACCAGGTGGCAGACATGCAAATCTGGGAAACAGTTACTTGATGCTGAAAAGCCTAAGAAGACCTCACAGATCTAGTAGAGCGTGCCTTGACAGGAGTGATGGACCATTGAGACTAGAGGCTTGGATGATGTCTAAGAGCCAACTACAGATGGTGCAACAAGAAGCTGGTGCACCCTTTCAGATTACATCCAGAAAGACAGTCTTTCTTTCAGTCTTCATGAAAGATTCAATGGTGGAGAGAGAATCTCACAGCTTGAACTATAACCAGACGATGAAAGGAAAGTTCCATTTGGTGAACTGGAGCCAGATGGAGGGATAAGGGAACGAGTCCATGAAGAATATCGCGCTTTTAAAGGAAGTCCTGGGCATCGACACCACCTCGTCTCTATGCAAAACCAGAAAGGGTTTCTTGCAAGATAAGGCCAACCGTTCAGACACCAGCCTTGGAGGAGAATAATACCAACCTTGTGAGTGAATATTGAGGGTAAAAAAGTCACCAATTGCCTGCTTTTGAAATGCAAAGAGAACTAGATTAGGGCGGCACAGTGGTGTAGGGGTTAGCACTCTCACCTAGCAGTAAAAAGGGTCGCTGGTTTGATTCCCAACCACGACACTACCTGCCTGGAGTTTGCATGTTCTCCCTGTGCCTGTGTGGGTTTCCTCCGGGTACTCCGGTTTCCTCCCACACTACAAAGACATGCAGGTAGGTTAATTGACTTCTGTACAAAATTGGTCCCTAGTATATGAATGGGCACCTTGGATTGTTGGATCCTTGAGGGTAGGGAGCGATGTGAATGTGCAATGTACAGGGATAGGGACAATTGTAGACACTCACTCAGGTTGAACTGGATGGACTGGTGTCTTTATTCAACCTTACTAACTATGCAACTAGATTCAGATTCCATGGGGTTGTAGGGGAACAGAAGGAAGGAGCTACATTAGAGATCCCCTATACAAAAAAGGTCCTATTTAGGGAGGCCAAGAACCTCTGAAACAAATACTGGTTTGGACTAGGTACAGGAAGAATATTAGTTCAACCTGAGAAACCTCATGTAGTGGAAGCCCAAAATAACTATGCCTTCCATGTCCGATAATGGACCTTATGGGAAGCAGCCTCTGAGAACCTGAAGAAAAGACGTCCATCCTCCTAGGACACTAGAAAACAACTGAAGCATGCTAGTATTAGGTGGGGTTATCATGGGCCAGCCTACAGTTTGAATGCAAGTGTCTAAATTTTCTTGTAGGTGACAGTATATCCTGAAGGGGGAAGGGGGAAAAAACAAACAAAAAAAAAACCTCAGTGTCCCTCATAGTACAAGAAACAAATAATAAAGATACGGTCCTGCTTAAAAGTTTGCACACCCTGGCAGAAATTGCAAAATTTTGCCATTTATATTGAACATATGGCTAATCATGTCTTCTATTTAAAGCGGAGGTCCACCCTAAAGTGGACCTTCCGCTCATCGGAACCCTCCCCCCTCCGGTGCCACAATCGGCACCTTTCAGGGGGGAGGGGGGTGCAGTTACCTGGATAATCCAGGTAACTGCACCCACTTCCGGGATAGCTCTCTGCGGAAAGGGGCGTAACTTACGCCCCTTTCCGCAAGTGCCCGCCCCTTCCCGCAAGTGCCCCGCTGCCTGCTGGGAAACACACAGATCCCAGAGGCAGCGGGGAGCGTCCTTATTGCGCATGCGCAGTAGGGAACCGGGAAATGAAGCCGAAAGGCTCCATTTCCTGATTCCCATACCCAAGATGGCGGCGGCAGGACCCGACAGGCGACCTAGAGATCGGCTTCGGGTGCCGACATCGCGGGCGCGCTGGACAGGTAAGTGTCACTATTTTAAAAGTCAGCAGCTGCAGTATTTGTAGCTGCTGGCTTTAAAAAAAAAAAATAAATAAAAAAATAAAAAAACGCGGAGTCCCGATGGACTCCCGCTTTAAGCATAGCAACCGCATGAAGCCATCTACTATCACATGTTTTTTGGAATCCTTTTTAAAACATAACAGAAATCACCCAAATGGCACTGATGAGGTTTATATACCCTGGAATGTTTGGCCTTGGTACAGACACAGAAGGTGGCACACACACACACAGGTTAAAATGGCATTTCACACATTTGTGGCTTTTTAAATCACAATTCGTGTCTGTGTATAAATAGTCAACGAGTTTGTTCACTCTCACATGGATGCACTAAGCAGGTTAGATACTGAGCAATGAATAGGTAGAAAAGAACAGTCAAAAGACCTGCATAACAAGGTAATGAAACTTTATAAAGATGGAAAAGGATATAAAAATATATCCAAAGCCTTGAATATGCCAGTCAGTAATGTTTAATCCCTTATTAAGAAGTGGAAAATTCAGGGCTCTTTTGATACCAAGCCAAGGTCAGGTAGACCAAGAAAGGTTGCAGTCACAACTGTCGGAAGAATTGCTCAGGATACAAAGAAAAACCTCCCACAGGTAACCTCAGGAGAAATACAAGCTGCTCTCCAAAAAGACAGCTTGGTTATTTTTAAGGAGCACAATTCAACGACATGAACAAAAAATAGCTGCATGGTTGAGCTGCCAGAAGGAAGCCTTTACTGCGCCAATGCCACAAAAAAAAGCCCAATGATGCATGTCAAGGTGTTGGGCATATTGTAACCAGGCTTTTTTGTGGAACTTGTACAGTAAAGGCTTCTCTTTCTGGCAACTTGACCATGTAGCTCTTTTTTGTTCAGGCATCATCGTGTTGTGCTCCTTAAAAACAACCACACCATCTTTTTCCAGAGCAGTCTATTTCTCCTGTGGGGTTTTTCTTTGTATCCCAAACAATTCCTGTGGCAGTTGTGGCTGAAATCTTTCTTGATCTACCTGACCTTGGCTTGGTATCAAGAGATCCCTAAAATTTCCATTCTATTAAGTGACTGAACAGTACTAACTGGCATATTTAAGGCTTTGGATATCTTTATATCCTTTTCCATCTTTGTAAAGTTTCATTACCTTGTTACGCAGGTCTTTTGGATTGTTCTTTTCTACCTCCTCATGGCACAGTGTCTAGTCTGCTTAGTGCATCCATGTAAGATCTAACAAACTCATTGACTATTTATACACAGACACCAACTGTGATTTTAAAAAGTCGCAAATGTGAGAAATTAACCTTTCATTGCCATAATTACCCTGTGTGTGCCACCTTCTGTCTGTACCAAGTCCAAACATTCTAGGGTATGTAAACTTTATCAGGGCCATTTCTGTTATCATTCGGATTTAAAAAGGAGCCGAAAAACTATGTAAATAAAAAATGGCTTAATTCGATTACTATCCATAAACAAAAGACAGTTTTTTGGCATGATTAGTCACATTTTCAATATAAATGCCAAAATTTAACAATTTATGCCAGGGTATACAAACTTTTGAGCACAACTGTATATATGTCAAAAACAAAAGGGAAAAAAAATAAAAATAAAAAAAGAGAAGAAGGACAGACACTCACCCAGTTATCATAAGCTTTCTTTTCATATGATCCGACCTGAAGAAAAAAATAAAAATAAAATGATAGAGATATTAGGGAAGCACAATGATGAGGGTACGAAGGTAGTACAGCGATCAGATAAATAAAAAGGAGGGGGGGTCTACAAACTTTCTAATGAAAGGGCCGGTTTATGGTCCTTCAGACTTTGGAGGGGGAGGGGGGGGGGGGGACTTTTGCCAGTGGGAGTATAAAAATGTGGTGGTCAATGGGGGTAAAGAAAAAAAGGACCCTAGCGTCAGTGGGGGAATTAGTTCCCACTGCCACCAAAGATGGGAAAGAATAGTACCCCATTGTTGGGGTCAGTGGGAGGAATAGTGCGCCTCTTATCAGCGGTAGAAACATTGCCCCAAGGGCTGGATAAATGGAGGCAAAGGGCTGCATTATGCCTGTGGGCTGCAGTTTGGAGACCATTCATATAAAAGTTGTGGTCTCCAAACTCCGTTCTGGGAGCCAGATGTGACCCTTCGCTTGCATTTATCAGGTCCTTGGGCACCATTTCTTCCACTGATATCAACAATGGGCCATAAGTCCCTCCCACTGAGACCAGTAAAGGGGCACACTTCCTCCCACCGACACCAATGATGGGGTACAATTCCTCCCACTGACACCAACGATGGGGCACAATTGGGCCCAAGGACGCCAATGATAGGACCCAATTCCTCCCAATGACACCAACGATATGGCCCAATCCCTCCCCACTGACACCAAAGATGTTGCATTGTTTATTCCCACCGATGTCGGGACCTTTTCTAATCCCAATGACCACAGTGCGGCCGCCTCCCATAAAGTCAGAGGGTAAGTAAACTGGCCCCCTCTTTAGAAAGTTTGGAGACCCCCCCGATATAAAAGGAAAGCAAGGAGAGAAAGATGGACAGAACCAAGTATGTCTGAATCTTCCAAATATATTATATTATATTATATATATATATATATATATATATATATATATATATATATATATAAAATAATAATAATAATTTAGCAGCATCAGCATGCAGTGTTTAACTTGGCAATAACTATAACTAAATTGTATACTTCAATAACTTTTATGAGGCTTTTATTTTGTACACAGATTTACTTAAACTCTACAGTTTTTTTATTCTAGGCTGACAAATGCTCAAAAAATTTATTATATACACCAGTATTTTTTTTTATTATTAACAAATTACTGTTTTAAACACTATAATTGTATCTGACAATTGCAGTATTAAATTAGAACTAAAGGGAGGATTATTCACCTTTTGCCCATCTTCATTGATCGGTGCTAGAGGACGTCATTCCTGCACATGTGCAGAAGCTAGCCATCCCGTCACCAGCCCGGCAGCTGTAAGCCAAGCTTCGCATGAGCAGCTAAGTTTCCAGTCCAAGAATCGCTGTGAGTAGGTAGCTGGGTCCTGTTCACAGAGTGCCATAAGCAGAGCTTTAGTTCCGCATTAGGCCCCTTTCACACTTGTGCAGCCTGAAAGTCACGCGACGGACGTGATTTTGACACGACTTGAGGCAATACCTGTGTAATCTTGGTGTCTATGGACCTCAAGTGGCATCACAGTCGGATCAAAGTAGTGTAGGGACTACTTTGAAGTCGCACAGATATGAATGGTACCCATTGGAAATCATGGGGTAGGACATGTCATGCGACTTTGCATTTCTCAAGTTGCAGGATAAGTCGCACAAGTGTGAAAGGGGCCTTAAATAGAAGGCATTGCCATTCCAAATGCATCAAGGAAGCCTTCAGCCTATGTGTGATCACTGTCGTAACGATCATGTGATCAGAACCACTCTGATTGGTTCTCGTATGTTAAAGAGATCAGTGACAGCGGGGGGGGGGGTGTGGGCAAATAAGTGGCACGCTTTAAATGGAGCGGCAAGGGGGTATTAAGGTATGCTTAGCATATGCTGAAGAGAGGTGGGGAATTGAATGGCCCACTAGGGAGTTCTGCTGTATTCCTCCTTATAGAGTGAGTGCCCAGATCATGTGACCACTAAAGAAAAGTTGGACCAAAGTTCCTCCTGGGCAGTTCACGATTTGATTAACCCGCCTTGCAGTATTTTTTTTTTTTTTTTTATGTAAAGTTTTAAAGCTTCAAAATCCTGACCTGCGTCTGATAGGAGGCGACACTCCGCTCCGTTTCCTCTTCCAGTTCAGTCAGTCGTGCCCTGGAAAAGGAAGAGACACTGGGTAAGCACTGAAAGGCCCAACAGGGAGGAGGGACAATTTACCGGACACAATGCCAAGACTTACTTGACGGAAACGAGCTCGCTGTCGGCCATGATAACTTTCTCATCTGCTTTACTGAGTTTGGCCTCCTTCTGTACGCGCTCCCTCTCCTGTACGGTCAGCTTCCTGAACACAAATGGACAGAAAATCTTATTTTTATTGTTTTTTAAAGTTCCTACATAGCAAACACTCCGCCTCCATACTACAGCATTAAGTGGTGTAGCCAAAGCCTGACCATTTCATTTACCATAACATCTACGCCTAATGACGCAGCGAGAGCCGGACTTATAGTTCTCGCCTAAAGCGATTGTAAACCCTCTCATACACACAGCAAAGTGACTGGCCTCAGGTGATACATTTAAGTTGTACCTGTTTATCTGAAGTCTTCTCTACAGCCCTTCAAAAAGGACAGAATTGTGTTAAAAATCCTTCTACCCGTGTTTCCCTGAAAATAAGTCAGGGTCTTCTATTAATTTTGGCAACAAAAGACACGGTAGGGCTTATTTTCAGGGAAGGTCTTATGTAATGTGTGGTCTTCCCTCCCCCCTCCCTCCCTGCCTGTCCGGAATCCCCAGTGTGAACAGAGTTAAAATGGATGTAAAATCCTATAATCCACTATTACAGTATTATATAATTCTACAATGTGTGTTTCTGTAATATATTTGGCACAATTTTATCTTTGTTACAGTGCAGCTGGGTGCTTCTGTGACCCGCCAGAGTGCTCTTCCCCACTCCAAGCACTGCAGAGGAGAGGGGGGCGCAAGATCCCGACAGCTGGGAGAAGAGAAAGACAGCAGCGAGACGTCAGCTGAGCGCCGAGAGGTGCTGTACCGAAGGCATTTGGCACAATTATATTACAGAAACAAACACTGTACATTATATAATTCTGTAATAGAGTGGATTATACAACCACTTTAACTAGGGCTTATTTTTTTTTGTGGGTGGGAAAACACAGTACATCTGCAAGTGTCACAGAGGAGTGGGCAGAGAGCTGCAGTTACAGTGTATGAGAGCTCATTGGAGGAAAGGCACCCCCCCCCCCCCCCCCCACACGAGTTAGGGAAGGATACAGAGCTGTGTTCTGAATAGAGCATCTGTGTGCTGTGCACCCTCCCCCATCACAAATTTAATCTCTAGAGTCAGAAAAACCTTCTCAGAAGTGACACAAGCCAATAACAGAGGAATGAAGCACCAGAGAGAAAAAACACTTAGAGCTTTAGAGAGAGAGAGAGATAAGTAAACATTACATATATATGGGCTTAGTTCAGATTTTATAACCAAGGTTTACCACCCCTAAAGACAATAGCGATCATTCCCAGGGCTACAGAAATAGTGAGAACTCCTGTATAGGGCTCCATCAGGTCAGAAGGGGGGGGGGGGGGGGGGGCTGGGTCCAAATGCTTTGCCAGTGTCCAATCACCTGAAGGTAGCAGCCTTTTACCCAGGTCTATGAATATCACCCATGTCCTGTACTGCAGTGCTTCTCAACCCCAGTCCTCAAGTACCCCCTACTGGCCATGTTTTGGAAACGCCCCTTAGATTTGAAAAAAAAAAAAAAAAAAATTATATATATATATATATATATATATATTCTCATCAATACCAGGTCATCGATATTGATTTAAAGCAGCTGTGCAAAGTAAAGGAAAACCTGAAAACATGGCCCGTTGGGGGTACTTGAGAACTGAATTTGAGAACTACTGATGTGCTGCATGATAAACATACTGAAAGGCACCCGCAGTCCTCCTGCTAGCCAGAGGCCATGTTAACTTTGCCTAGTCCAGCAGGTCAAGAGGGTGGAGTTTTTATTCACTGTGAGTAGTTATTTTTACTATAGTCAATAATAATAATTTGTAGATTGTCTTTTTGTCTCAAATTAATTATTTTCCCTTGCTCCGATATGCCTATTGATTTGAATGTGCTGGCCGCAAGGTCAATGCATATCCTGGCGTTCGGTTTGATATAAAGTAATTTTTGCCCAGATCTAATATGGTTACTTTTAGATTTAATATGGCCGATGTTGTTTACAATATAGCTGATCACATGTGGCGGAAGTGATCTCATTACAGCTGATCACATGGGGCGGAAGTGATCTCATTACAGCTGATCACATGTGGCGGAAGTGATCTCATTACAGCTGATCACATGGGGCGGACGTGATCTCATTACAGCTGATCACATGGGGCGGAAGTGATCTCATTTCCGCCCACATTATAGGGAATCTTGCCCTTAACTGACATGGTCAATGGAAGCTCAGAGCGGGGCGGAGTTAATTGTACACAGTGCTATTTAATGCGGTGAGTCAGTACGCCGCCTGTGCCCCTGGAAGACGTTACCTATAACGAAACGGCGTAGGGAGGAGCGACGTACTGACGTCACCGCGATCTACGCTGGACCCGGAAGCGACGGGCAGCGTTACTAAGCCGGCCGGCGAATTTTTTTGTTTTACAAAGCAAAGTTTTTTTCTACTTGATGTAAGTGCAATCTTTTTTATTATATTAAATTTCGTGACTATATCACACTATGGCGATTCCTTTCGTTATTATATGTGCTGGGCAATGAGCGGTGTGGCCGTAGGATTTTTCTAACCATTGGAATAAGCGGTGTGGCCGTAGGATTCTTCTAACCATTTGAACCAAGCGCTTAAAGAGGATACACCCTCCATGCAGTCCTGACTCAGAGGAAGCGTTTTGATTTGGCGATCTCTGGTCTCTGAGATGGGATCAGTGTAGCTGGTAAGCGGCAGTAGTGTTGATGGTGGGAGTCCTCTTTTTTCCTGCAAACTCTGATGACACTTTTCCTATATCGGTGTGGTGTGTTTAAAACACGTTGGAGATTACAAGCAAAACGTTTTTTGTTGATGGGATGATGGACTAATATTTGAACATTAGTATATGCATTTCCCTGTCTGCACTTTGTTAATATTTTTTTGATTCATGCTTTATTTATTCACTCATTTGCTTCACATAGCATTTATCGGATCAGTATAGCGCAGCTTATTTGGGAATAATAATAATAATAATAATAATAATATTATTATTATTTGGTAAAAGTGAAAAATGACCCAATAAGGGTCAGTTATATGGAGAAATGCAAGAGATATCTATGATCAGATCCAAATGGCTTACATATACAGTATATAAACACATCATGTGCTAAATGGGTAAGGCCCCTCCCACCTGGGGCAGACTCCACCTGCTCAGCGGGGAATCTGTCCACTGATCCAATGGCTGGTCCATGTCTTCTCCCCATATGCAGACACAGCTCGTTCTCCCCTATGGGCGGTCGGATGTAAACAGACCGCCTGTCCGTTTACACCCAAACTGCCATCCGATCAGCTAGACGAATGGGGAACAAACGGACCCTGTCTGCTACCAATCAAATCCTGTGAAAAAAAAAAAAAAACGGGAGCGGGGCCAAATCCCGCTATCTGCATCAATGGACGCAGCAGCAGGACTCGGGAGCGAGCCTGCATAGGTGCCCCCAGGGAAAGCGGCTTTCTGTGTGGGCACCCGATGGAGGAGGAGGAGAGACCTGGAGCGCCGGGAGGGGAACCCAGAAGAAGAGGATTGGGGCTGCTTTGTGCATGGGGCTGCTTTGTGCAAAAAGATTGCACAGAACAGGCAAGTATAGGAATTTTTTATTTTTTTTCAATAAAAATAACAAACAACTGTCGAAGGTTTATACCCAGTACAATTCCCTGTATATATCACCAAAAGTATGCTATAAGCAAGTATTTGGCATTTGGAGAAGAGTAGGGACTGGCCGGCAATGGATCACTTTGGGCACTTGACTAGCTTGTACACGTAATGCATATATGACAACCAAGAATCCCTGTTTTTATGCAAAACTTTGCTGGAAATATGCAAAGATGTATACAAGTGTGCAAAAGAGTTCAGTCTGAATTTTACTTTTAAAAAAGGAGAAGTTCACTCCCCCCCACCTGTGCAGTTTTCTCTCGTTTTCCTGGTACACCTCCATCATGACGCTCATCTTCTGCTTCATCTTATCCACCTCCTCCTCCAGCTGCCTTTTCTCCAGAGACAGGGTCTGGTTTGTGTTGTGGAGATTGGTGATACATTCTGAAAAGGCAGAAATTCACCTAGATGGGAAATTATTGTATTTCGAGGTGCTACGACTTACAGTTTAGGAAAAAGCCCAACAAAACCAAAAAGGAGCAAGGCAAACAAAACAACTAAAATAGACAGATGAGCTACGTATAAAAAAAAAAAGGAGATGTGTAATCTGCCAGAGGCCCTAGAGCAGTGGTCCCAACCTTTTTGGCACCGGGGACCGGCTGTGTGGATGAAAACCGTATTATTTCTGTTATTACATTGCAGTAATAAATGAAATAGTTTAACTCGCCATACTGTAGAATCAGTGGGAGCCCTTGAGTGTGTCACTTACTACTGTCGCTTGCTACTAGATTTGCATAGTCACTTGCCACGCTGCCTGTCACTAGAAGCGGAATGTCACTTGCCACACTGCCTGCCACAAGACGTGGATTGCCACCTGCCACGTTGCTGTCACCAGATGTGGAGCGCCCCTTGTGGTATGTCAGGCAGACAGCTGAGGGGGTGACTACAGGTCCCAGCACACCTCACCTGTACTCCCACACACAGCTCACCTGTCATTGATGATGTCACATCTCTGTGGGATCGCCCCTCTGGATGTTGCAGGGTGTCTCTCTCCTCATGCTGCAGCTGGCCTCATCTGGCAGAGGGGGGTCCGGGACTCCTTCGGCTCTCAGTCTCTGGCTCCACCCTTCTGCCACCCCTGATTAGCTGTCTGGGGGGCAGGCAATCTGCGCCGCTGAACAAGGAATCAGCATAAGTTTTCACACACGAGGAGCCGGGGGAGAGCGTCATCTCTCTGCTCCCGCTGCACCTCCGACACAGACTGACTTTGAGGGCGGAAGACAGGTGATGCAGAGGGGGCGGAGAGAGATATCATCTCTGCTTGCCCGCCCGCTCGGCTCGCTTCTTCCATCCACCGCTTTCATACCCGTAGCCCAGCATGTGTCTTGCGGCCGCCCGCACCCGCGGCCCACCTGCAGAAGGGCCACGGCCCGGTAGTGGGCCAGGGACCGGGGGTTGATGACCTCTGCCCTAGAGAATAAAATTGTGGGTGTAGCACTTTTTATTTGTCACAAAATATTTGCAGTGGTTTTCAAATGCACCTTTTTGCGGGAAAAAATAAATAAATAAATAAATAGCAATCACTTTAAATGTTTTTTTTTTTTTACAAATAAGGAGAGAAGAGCGCACGGGTTCTGGTGCAATACACTTTAATTTTATGATAAAAACGCACTCCCAAGAAGCAAAAGAATTAGAGCTTATCAATCACAACTCCCCCTCTACACCCTCTATGATACTTTGCCCCAAATCTTTAAAAGGAGCTCCAGCTGACAGTGTGGATATGTCAGCAGTGCTTGATCTCATGCACGCTGACAGTTCACATACACAGGAAAATGTTCTTGGGGGGGTCATGTGATGCAAGCAGCTGGCTGCTGATGGGGTGTGTGAGCTGTTGCTATGACTACATGTTCCAGAGACTTGATAAAAGGGGGTTGTGCCCTCTGAAACCCGTTGACCTCAAGAACGTTTCCCTAAGCATGTGAACTGTCAGCTGGAGCTCCCATCAAGGGTGGTTAGAGGATTTTGCGCACAGTACCATGGTTGGGAGATGGTGAAAAAATAAAATTAAAAAAAAAAAAAAGGAAAAAATAATAAGTGAATGAGAGCTCAATCACATCTCTCCTCCATGGTATTGTGCACCAAAATACTCACCGCCCTTAATAGGAGCTCCAGCTGGCAGTGTGGATATGGCAATAGCCCTGGATTGAATACAGCCGGCGCTGTGCTTAGATCATGCACGCCGATAGTTCACATGCACAGGAAAACAACTGAACTGTTGCTATGACTACATGTTCCAGGGGACTTGAGAAAGGAGGCTGCGCCCTCTGAAACATGTTGACCTCAAGCACGTTTTCCTGTGCCTGTGAACTGTCGGCGTGCATCAAGCACAGCGGCGGCGCCATTTGATCCAGGACTGCTGCCATATCCACTTTATAAGCTGGAGATCCTATCTAGGGTGGCGAGAGAATTTTGGTGCACAGTACCCCAGTAGAGGAAAAAATAAATAAAAATAAACTAATCTGATCCCAATCACATCTCCACACCATGGTACTGTGAACCAAAACCCTTTCACTGTCCTTGATAGGAGCTCCAGCTGACAGTGTGGCTATAGCAGCAGTCCTGGATCGAATGTGCGTACGCTTGTGGAATGGCGTCAAACGGCGGTACCTGAAAATCTCCACAGGTGACAAAAAAAAAGTTTACACAAGAATCGCCATTCTCGCTCTGAACTTTGTGACGATACCTCACATGTGTTGTGCAATCACCAGTTACATATGCGTAGGGGACCTACGGTTGTGTTTGAATTTGCAGGTGGGTGCTTTGATAACACAGGCCATGACAGGTCCTCTTTAGGAGGAGATCTGGGGTCTATAAGAACCCCAAATAGCTCTCCTCTGGCCTCCAAAGCATCAGAGAAACAAACGAAAACCAGAAGTGATGAAATTCTTGTTGCTTCCAGTTTCTGACATCACAGAGAGGAGCGGGAACTTCCATTCTTCCCAGGATTGCAACCCGAACCATTCGTATCTTTACCGGGCTTCCCTGATGGGACCGTAGAGCCCAGTAAAGGCGGCAGCAGCAGGAAGAGGGGACTCTGTTCCTCCGCCTGTGAAAGTGATCAGGCAACTGTATCACTTTTACCATGTGCAGAATCACCAGGATCATGGCTGTAGCTGCAACCCTGGTTCTGGTTGAACCACAAGAGAGATGGAGAAAAAAAAAAAATTTTTTTTTATATATATATATATATATATATATATATATATATATATATATATATATATATATATATATATATATATATAATAATAATGAACAGGGAGCATGTCAACCTAAACATTTCCCTCCCGTAGGAGAATAAAAAATAAAAAAAAGTGTATATATATATATATATATATATATATATCCTGTAAGCAGGATTTTTTCTTTACCTGAAAAATGCTCTTTGGCCTTCACTTCATCTGACAGGTTCTCGTATAACTGCTTCTTCTCCGATTCAACGCTTTTCAAAGATGCATTCAGCTAAAAAGAGCACAAAACAACAACTCAAAGATGGACAATCAAAAATACTGTAAACAGGTTATAAGAGGAACGCTGAAATAGATTAAAAAAAAAAAAAAAAAAAATTGTCTCCAGTCATATTCTCTCCCATAATTAAAAATAAATAAATAAAAACACACATCTCAAAAAGATGCTGAATGTAATTCTATAAATCTCACCTTTGCAGCAAAGATTAGCTTCTTTATAGTTTGTTTCTGAGGATCTCCTAAAAAGTAACAAAAACATGTGTACTTAAAAGGGTAACTCAACTTTAATGGGGGAAAAAAAAAAAAGGCAAATAAAAAATATAAAAACAACATATACAATTTCTATACAGGCTACACGGTTGTAATGTAATTAAAAAGACCTTTCCTTGTCAATCTGCTGCTGCTTTAAGTTTCTGTAAAATTCAAAGCAAAATAAGGCAAACTGGAGGTGTTCTGTACAGCAGTAGTGTACAAAACGCCTTTAAAAAAAATAAAATAAAATGGGGGTACACTGATCAGCCAGAGGGGATTGATTTTTCTCTCAAAGCCATCGAGGGCCCTGCTAGTGGGAACGGCAACGCTAGCGGGTCCAGCAATGGCATATTTAAACCATAACAATAAAATGATCTTCTTTGCTCCATTTTGGTTAAATATACAATTGGAAGTTTGTGCCCAGAGTACAGCAATGATCTCTTACAACACCCATTCGCCAAACCACACCCGTTGCTGCACTTCCTAACCACTCTGTTTAAGCTCTTGCAAGATACTTACTGCTTCTGACCAGGGAGGGAACATGTGACCTTCTCCCATGGGGCAGCTTAAATAATGTTGCACGAGTAGGACATTATCAACCCTGGGTAAGCTCTGACACCAGCCAACATGGAGCTTACACATGGTTTTGACTAATAGAGGAAATGGGGAAACAAGTATACTGTGGGTCCTAGATGGTATTTGAAGAAACTCACTTCGCCCTTGATGTTACTTTTTTATTCTGGAAACAAAATCTTAAAGATACAAAAAATACAAGGAAGGAGGGGGGGGGGGGGGGGGGGGGTGGATGGCAGGAACAATGCTTCTTACCTAAAGGCTCTCCATTTTCAAAATCCCAGTGGATACTGGAAAGCATGCCATCCTCATCGTCATCTTTGTTGATTTCTTCCACCCCTGAGCTCCAATCCTTCATTTTCAGCAAACTGTCAATAAGAGACTGTGAAGGAAAAACAGGTCAGATGATTGGCTGGTCAATATTCAGTATATTTGAAACTTTTAATCTGACAAAATATTTGTAATTCTGTTCTGTAATTTTTGTGATCCAGTCACTCTGCTCGTTCCCAGACCTCCTCTGAAGTTAAGCAGTATACATTGTGTGACCATCTTCCCTCAGTCTTAGCCACCTGACGGTATCTCAGCACTGTACTTCAGACCAAACTGAATTGCACACCTGTCCTAATTAGGAGTGCATAAAATGGACTGCTGGACATTCACCCTGTAACTAAATCAGCGACTTATGTCTGCCTCCTCTACTCAGAGTACAGTGCAAATATAGTCTAATATTATACAGCCAATTACTCCCCTGGTGATACAGTCTCAAAAGAAGAAGAAAAAAAAAAAAAAAAACACATACATACATACATATACACACACCTCCCTTTTTTTTTGTTATGTACACACTGGATTTTTATTTTCCGAATACTTTATTAATCCCAAAATTGATAGCTGCCAAGTCTTCAGTTTCTATACCATTTGCATAGATCAGCAAACATTGGAAGCACAGAACTGTACCGACACTATACAGTACCCACCTTGACCTGGCTCTGTTTGTTGCTCAGGTCTTCCTGCATAACCTGCACTGATGAGCTCAGCATCCTGGAGTTCTCCGAGAGTTCACTGAACCTTTCCTCCCAGCCCTCCGCTTCCTTCGACAGCTGCAAAAGTAACAGACAATGGCATACGTCAGGTACGTGTTGTGTACCCCCCCCCCCCCCCCCCCCAAGTGATATTGTCAACATTTAACCAACACAACAAACAGATCGGTCCCAAAATTGGCAATGACTTGTTTGACAACGTGCAGCACGAGGTTGATAAACATAACAGCCAACATTATCTACATTCATCCAACTGCAGCAAAAGAAAAATTTTTCTTTTTTTTTTTTTTTTTTTTTTTTTTTATATATTTCAGTTTTGCAGAATGGTCATGTGACCACCATAGCACCCCCTTTCCACATTGCTGAGACAAATAGGGGGCATGCTTCTGTCTGCAGTATATAGGCCAGAGCCAGTGATATATTTGTTCTTTCATCTTTGCTGCCAGGAACTGCTGTCAATCACTACTAGAAAAGCAGGGGCGTGTCAGCCCCTCAATCCTTTGATGCCATGTGCTGCAGTCACAATCACTCCTGAAAGGGCTAGTCAAGGGGGCTTGTTCAGCCTGTGATGTCAAAGACCGACTGACTTCACAACTGCAGACTGCCACTCCCCCCCCCCCCCCCCCCCCACCAAGACCCGCAGCCGACCCCCCCCCCCCCGCAAGACCCGCAGCCGATCACCCCCTCCGCAAGACCCGCAGCCGATCACCCCCCGCAAGACCCGCAGCCGATCACCCCCCCCGCAAGACCCGCAGCCGATCACCCCCCCCGCAAGACCCGCAGCCGATCACCCCCCCCGCAAGACCCGCAGCCGATCACCCCCCCCCGCAAGACCCGCAGCCGATCACCCCCCCCCCGCAAGACCCGCAGCCGATCACCCCCCCCACCCTCTGCAAGACCCGCAGCCGAACCCCCACCCCCCCTCTGCAAGACCCGCAGCCGATCCCCACCCCCCCCCCCTCTGCAAGACCCGCAGCCGATCCCCCACCCCCCCCTCTGCAAGACCCGCAGCCGATCCCCCACCCCCCCCTCTGCAAGACCCTCTGCAAGACCCGCAGCCGACCCCCCCACCCCCCCCCCCCCCGAAGACCCCCGCAGCCGACCCCCCCCCCCCGCAGCCGATCCCCCCACCCCACAAGACCCGCAGCCGTTCCACCCCCCCCCCTCTGCAAGACCCGCAGCCGTTCCCCCACCCCCCCCTCTGCAAGACCCGCAGCCGATCCCCCACCCCACCCCCCACCCTCTGCAAGACCCGCAGCCGATCCCCCACCCCCCTCTGCAAGACCCGCAGCCGATCCCCCACCCCCCCCTCTGCAAGACCCGCAGCCGATCCCCCACCCCCCCTCTGCAAGACCCGCAGCCGATCCCCCACCCCCCCCTCTGCAAGACCCGCAGCCGATCCCCCACCCCCCCCTCTGCAAGACCCGCAGCCGATCCCCCACCCCCCCCCTCTGCAAGACCCGCAGCCGATCCCCCACCCCCCCCTCTGCAAGACCCGCAGCCGATCCCCCACCCCCCCCCTCTGCAAGACCCGCAGCCGATCCCCCCACCCCCCCTCTGCAAGACCCGCAGCCGATCCCCCCACCCCCCCTCTGCAAGACCCGCAGCCGATCCCCCACCCCCCCCTCTGCAAGACCCGCAGCCGATCCCCCACCCCCCCTCTGCAAGACCCGCAGCCGATCCCCCACCCCCCCTCTGCAAGACCCGCAGCCGATCCCCCACCCCCCCCTCTGCAAGACCCGCAGCCGATCCCCCACCCCCCCCTCTGCAAGACCCGCAGCCGATCCCCCACCCCCCCTCTGCAAGACCCGCAGCCGATCCCCACCCCCCCCCCTCTGCAAGACCCGCAGCCGATCCCCCACCCCCCCCTCTGCAAGACCCGCAGCCGATCCCCCACCCCCCCTCTGCAAGACCCGCAGCCGATCCCCCACCCCCCCTCTGCAAGACCCGCAGCCGATCCCCCACTCTGCAAGACCCGCAGCCGATCCCCCACCCCCCCCTCTGCAAGACCCGCAGCCGATCCCCCACCCCCCCTCTGCAAGACCCGCAGCTGATCCGCCTCCTCCCCTCGCAAAACCAGCAGCCGATTACACCCCCACCCGAGCCGATCTCTCTCCCCCCCACCCCGCAGGACCCGCAAAAGCTCACCCCACCCCTGCCAGAAACGCAGCCACTCGCCCCCCCTGCATTTAGCCTTGACAGAATGGAACAGGAAGGGGGATACAATACAGAAGATTGGCAGGATCACCAGAAATTAATACTTCATAAAGCAGCACAAGATGAAGAAAACCAGACATTTGGCAGCTTAGAATGCAATTTAGAATTCTGGAAGAAACATTTAAGATTAACATACAAAACCCACCGCCACCCTTCACCACTACTATAGGACCCGCCGCCGCTCCCCACTACAAGACCCACCGCCCGGATCTCACCTGTTTAATGCTCTCCTGGAGGTGAGCCTGCTCCTCCACTGCATCACGTACTGATGACTCCAACCGACCTTTGGTCATTTCAAACACTTTCTGTGTTGTGCGGATCTGTACAAAAAAGTGAGGTCACATGACAAGAATAGCAATGCGATACAACAGGCTATCCCATCAAAGACAAGAAACACTGCCTCCGACACGACTTACCTCTTCTTTCAAAGACTTCTCATTTTTGAAACTATCTTCCAAGGCTTTGATTTTCTCATTCAGTTCCGAAAGCTGAAAAACATTTGTTAGATTTGTTAATGTGTAAAAAAAAAAAAAAAATAATAATAATAATTTACAGAAAGACCACGTTTCCCTATTCTTAGTGATGTAATCGCTCTCTAGTCAATGGATAGGCTGCATTATCAGTGATGTCACCGGTCTCTAGTGAATGGATAGGCTACATTCTCAGTGACGTCACTGCTCTCTAGTAAATGGATAGGCTGCATTATCAGTGATGTCACCGGTCTTTAGCAATGGATAGGCTGCATTCTCAGTGATGTCACTGCTCTCTAGTGAATGGATAGGCTGCATTCTCAGTGACGTCACTGCTCTCTAGTGAATGGATAGGCTGCATTCTCAGTGACGTCACTGCTCTCTAGTGAATGGATAGGCTGCATTCTCAGTGATGTCACTGGTCTCTAGTGAATGGATAGGCTGCATTCTCAGTGATGTCACTGCTCTCTAGTGAATGGATAGGCTGCATTCTCAGTGACGTCACTGCTCTCTAGTAAATGGATAGGCTGCATTATCAGTGATGTCACCGGTCTTTAGGCAATGGATAGGCTGCATTCTCAGTGATGTCACTGGTCTCTAGTGAATGGATAGGCTGCATTCTCAGTGATGTCACTGCTCTCTAGTGAATGGATAGGCTACATTCTCAGTGACGTCACTGCTCTCTAGTGAATGGATAGGCTGCATTCTCAGTGATGTCACTGGTCTCTAGTGAATGGATAGGCTGCATTCTCAGTGATGTCACTGATCTCTAGTGAATGGATAGGCTGCATTCTCAGTGACGTCACTGCTCTCTAGTAAATGGATAGGCTGCATTATCAGTGATGTCACCGGTCTTTAGCAATGGATAGGCTGCATTCTCAGTGATGTCACTGGTCTCTAGTGAATGGATAGGCTGCATTCTCAGTGATGTGTTACCGTATTATCCAGCTCTGTCCCCCGTTGTTTCTCTTCTTCTAGATCCTGCTCAAGTCTGGAGATATTTTCCTCCAACTCTCTGTTAGATGTCTGTAAGTTTTCCTGTAAAGTCTAATAAAAATAAAGAATGCATTACTAAAATCCTCAGCACAATATTTTACCCCAATCTGCACTCATATGATACACATCTAATTTAATTAATTAGTTTGTAGAATATTTCTGGGTAGTCACAACATGCATACCAATCATAGAAGCAGCCACTGGATTGGATGGGGTTCCTCCGTGTGTTGCAGAAAGTTTCCACAGCAGCGTGAAGACATGACAAGGGGCTGGTGGGTAGGAGACCAGTCCTCCTCGCTCATAGGACACCAGCTACACAGTAACTGGTCTCCACTACATAGACAGAAGGAAGCAATATCCTTCTACAGCATGTGTCTCAAACTAGCAGCACCTTTGCCACTCTACCAAAAAAAAAGAAAATTACTGCTGAAAGCTGAAAATTGGCCTGGGCAGGAAGGGGGTGAAAGTATTGAAGCAGTTAAATGTATATGTGGTCACCCCAAAAGTTCTAGTTTTTCCTTTTTAGACAGAGCAGAGAAGGACTAGAAGTCCTGCTGGGTTGCACTGCTATCCGAGACCCCCTTAGATAGAATTATCCACACTTCCTGTCTTGTCAGCAATGGTTTCAGCAAACAGGAAGTGAGAGGAAATCTGAAACAGGGATAAAAAAAAAAAAAATTATATATATATATAAAAAAAATTTTATAATAAAGTTTTAAATTTTAATTAAAATTTATTTTAATAATAAAGCCTTTTTTATTCAAAATTCTGTAATGGTACAGAAAATATAAAAAAAAAATATATAAATATATATATATATATATATATATATATATATATATATATATATATATATATATATATATATATATATATATTCTGTACCATTACAGAATTTGAATAAAAAGGCTTTATTATAAAAATCACAGCAACACAAGTGAAACACACAATATAAAACCTCTGAAACCACCTCATGCAAAGCAGTATCGGTCCACAAATAGCAAACCAGATTAGCTGCTGGGAAATCACAGTGCGCGTCCCCTGCTGAGCTGACCCGGATCATGACAGATTATAAGTATCGGGTCACAAGTATAATATTATTAGAACAATAGCGATACAGTAATATGAGGCAATTCCACAAATAGGCCAAAGTAACTCTTAAAGCCCTGACTGTAAATAGTTACCTGTCTAGCAGGTAAGTGATGTCCCCCAGGGGGTAGAAGGAAGGAGAACAGTATGGCTGCGGGAAGGGCAGAGATGTCTCCATGCCTACAGAACCAGCTGGAGGCTTGGTACACATGGAGGCCTCCTGAAGAAGCTGCGATACACATGGAGACTCCTAAAAGAATGGATGGCACCCACTAAATGCTTTGAGATTTCTGACGCAGCAGCCTCAACCGTGAAATGTGTGGAGACCAAAAGACATCTGGAACTGACAAAACTGGGGAAATTGCAAAACATGTGGAGACTCCTGACGAAAACAGCAGGAACCATGACGAGGAGGCTGAAACTGCGATATGAATGGAGACTTGCAGGCGGAACATGAAACGCGTAGAGACCCCAAAACTGAGATACGCATAGAGACTTGAGGAGGCAGACAAAAAGGAAAAAAAAAAAAGAAGTGCAATATGGCAAAGACGCCTAGTGGTGCAGCCAGCACTATGAGACAAGTGGAGACTTACGATGAAGTTTCCAGAGCCGCAATAGGCATGGAGACATCGAAGAAGCTGCTATAGGTGTGGAAACTTGCAACAAAATTGTCTTTTCATGTTATCGCCGTTTTGGTCGCTTCAGCAAAAGTCTAATGAGGCAGCTGCTATAGGTCTGAAAACTCATGACAAATTGGCCGAAATCACAACAAACAGAGGCTCCTGATGAAGCAGCTGAAACTATGATACGGGTAGACTCCTAATGAGTCAGCTGGAACTACTATACAGACATACCTGGCTTTAAGTACACACTCACTATACGTACACTCCGTAGTATGGACCTCGCAAGTACAGACTTTCCACATCAAGCAACCGCAGTATGGCCTGGAAGAAGCGTAGCTGCCACTCGGAATTGTTGCCAGTGAAGAGGCAAAAGTTCCCGCCAGCCAGCCTAGAGTTGCCCACCAGCCTAGAGTTGCCCACCAACTAAGCCTGCAGC